>NW_027448858.1:2500-5000 GCF_030867145.1 Opisthocomus hoazin
ACAGCCGAGGGGTGTCGCCGTCTTCGGGGGGCGGCAGCTCCTGGGGGGGGGGTGGGGCGGCGCCGGCGGCGGCGCCGTCTACCCCCCCGCGCGCGGGACAGGGCTGTCTCCGGGCGTTCCGGGCCGTGGCGCGGGTGTGCGCACGGCGTTTCGGGCGGCGCGGCGGCCGGACCCGCGAACCTCCCCTCCGACCCGGCACGGCTGCCTCTCGAAGAGGGAGCCGTGGCGGGAAGGGGGGGGCGCGAGCGCAGTCTCGGCCGCTGGCGCCGCCCGGGGCGGGCGAGGCCCCCCCCCGGCCGGGTCGCGTCCCGCGCGAGCGGGCGGCCCGAGCCACGTCTCTCCCCCCGGGCGCAGCGCCGGGCTATCGAGGGAAACCCCGGGCCCCGGGGCTAAGGAGGACGAGGTGGTGGCGGCGGATGCCGGGCGCGCCCCCGCGGGCGGACGCTCCCCCGAGGGCGGCAGCCGGGGGAGGCACCCCCGCGGGGCCATGCAGGTCGTTTCCCTCACCCCAGGGCCAGGTACCTAGCGTCCGCGCTTCGGCGGCCCTCCCTCGGCCGAGTCCGGGGGTCAAAGGCCAAAGGAGCCGGGCGGCGGTTTAAAGACTCGAGCGGCACGGCGCGAGCCGCGGGGGGGGCGTCCGCCCCCGCGGGCCGCCGTGCCGGAGAAGGGGGGGCGTCTCGCTGCCCCAACCTGCCCCCCCTCTCCGCGGGCCGGTCTCGGCGGAGAGACCGCGGCGCGGGTCGGCCGCGGCCGACCTGCCCGCCCTCGCAAACGGGGCCACCCGCCGGCCGGAGCGCGGGCTCCGCGCCGGGGGAAAGAAAGGCGCGGCGAGCCCCCGCGGGGGGGGGCGGCCGCCGGGGGGCCGCCCCGCGCCTTTGGACGCTCGCGCTGCGGCCGCGCTCGGGGCGCGCCGCGCTCCCCTCTCCCGCTCCTCGCCCCGCCCTCGGCGCCCAGGGAAAGAAAGGGGGGGGCGAGCCACACCCCCCCCGGCCGAGCGGCGGCGGCGCCGCTCGGCGTGCCGGTCGGTGCCGGTCGTCCGTCGGGTCGTCCGGGAGGGTTCCCCGGCCGCATCCGCTGGCGGCCGTCCCGTCCCGCGTTTCCCCGCCCGTCGCTTCCGTCTCGAGGGCGGGCGCGCGGCGCGGGGGCGTCCCGCTCCGGGTCTTCGCGTGGAAACGGGGAGAGTGGGAGCCGCCCCCCGCGCTCAGCGCCGTCCGCCTTTCCGCTGGGGCCGTGCCGGCGGCCCCAGGGGGCCGAGGCGAGAAGCGGCTGCGGCGGCGGTTTTCGCGGCGGCGGTGGCGGCCGCCGCCGCCGGGCGGGGTGGCCGGGTTCGCCCATCCGGCGCGGGCCGGTGGGCGGCCGCGCGTCGCCGGCTCGCGCTCCAGTGGCCGGCCGCGCTTCCTCCGGCGTCGGTGGAAGGCGGCGTCGGCGCCGAGGTTCGCCGGCGGGGCGAGAGGCGACCGTGGTGGGCGGAGCCGGCTCGTCGCAGCGCGGGCGCAGCCGGGCGTCCGGCTCCCGAGCGAAGGCGGGCAGGCGTCGCGGCCGGGCGTGCCGTAGCCTCCGGGGGGAGGCCGGTCCGAGCCCGGGCGCCTGGGCCGCCCCCGAAGCGCGCCAAGGGTGTGTGTGTGTGTGTTGCGTACGTTTCCCCAGGGTCGGTCGGGAGCGCGGGCTCCCCCGCCCTTTGGCCGCTCGGGGTTTTCCGTTGTTTTCCGTTTCCCCTGTGCTCGTACGGTCAAGCCGAGGCGAGGGCCTCTCCGTCGCGCCGCGTCGCGCCGCCGCGCCGCGCCCCCTCCGCGCGTGCGGAGGGGGGTGGGCGGCGGCGGGGCCGGCGGTCGGTCCGGCCGTCCTCAGAGAAGGGGCCGCTCTCGGCGAGCGGTCCCGGCCCCTCCGCGCGCGCGGGGCGGTGCCGAAACCGAGACAACTCTTAGCGGTGGATCACTCGGCTCGTGCGTCGATGAAGAACGCAGCTAGCTGCGAGAATTAATGTGAATTGCAGGACACATTGATCATCGACACTTCGAACGCACTCGCGGCCCCGGGTTCCTCCCGGGGCTACGCCTGTCTGAGCGTCGCTTTACGATCAATCGCCGTCTGCGCCGCCGAGCCCCCCCGCCCCAGCGCGGGGGGGGGGGGCCGGCGGGCCAGCAGCGGCGCGGCTGGGGTGCCTCGCAGGGCCGCGCGCGCGAGCGCGCGGGCCTTCGTCCCCCTAAATGGAGACTCGGGGAGCGCTCCGAAGCTCCCCGCTCCCGGAGAGCGCCTGCTGGACGGAGCTCGTCCCCGCCGGGCTATCGGCGGTGGGTTTGGGGAAGAGAGAGCGAGAGCGAGCTTCGGGGGAGGGAGGCGCGGGGCGGCGATGGCGCGGGCCTCGCCGCCGGCCTCCCGCGCGGGCGTCTGTCTGCGGGTGGGCACCGCGGGGGTGCCGTGCCGCACTGACGCGCGCGCGTGCGTGTGCCGGTGGGTGGGGGACGGGGGCGGTGGCGGTGGACGCCCCCGTCTGTCCCCC
>NW_027448858.1:12500-22500 GCF_030867145.1 Opisthocomus hoazin
GCCGCCCCCCCCAACCCACCCCCGTGCAGGCACCCCTGCAAACGGGCCTCCGGCAGGGCCGGCCTGCCGCCCCCAGCCACCCCCCGCAAGCCCCCCCACCGCCGCCCCGGCTGAGAGAGCACAGGCAGCCCGCCGCCGGCCCTTCCCACCCCGTGCAGGCACCCCTGCATACGGGCCTCCGGCAGGGCCGGCCTGCCGCCCCCAGCCACCCCCCGCAAGCCCCCCCACCGCCGCCCCGGCTGAGAGAGCACAGGCAGCCCGCCGCCGGCCCTTCCCACCCCGTGCAGGCACCCCTGCATACGGGCCTCCGGCAGGGCCGGCCTGCCGCCCCCAGCCACCCCCCGCAAGCCCCCCCACCGCCGCCCCGGCTCAGAGAGCACAGGCACCCCGCCGCCGCCCCTTCCCACCCCGTGCAGGCACCCCTGCATACGGGCCTCCGGCAGGGCCGGCCTGCCGCCCCCAGCCACCCCCCGCAAGCCCCCCCAACCGCCGCCCCGGCTCAGAGAGCACAGGCAGCCCGCCGCAGGCCCACCCACCCCGTGCAGGCACCCCTGCATACGGGCCTCCGGCAGGGCCGGCCTGCCGACCCCAGCCATCCCCCGCAAGCCCCTCCACCGCCGCCCCGACTGAAACAGCACAGGCAGCCCGCCGCCGGCCCTTCCCACCCCGTGCAGGCACCCCTGCATACGGGCCTCCGGCAGGGCCGGCCTGCCGCCCCCAGCCACCCCCCGCAAGCCCCCCCACCGCCGCCCCGGCTCAGAGAGCACAGGCACCCCGCCGCCGCCCCTTCCCACCCCGTGCAGGCACCCCTGCATACGGGCCTCCGGCAGGGCCGGCCTGCCGCCCCCAGCCACCCCCCGCAAGCCCCCCCACCGCCGCCCCGGCTGAGAGAGCACAGGCAGCCCGCCGCCGGCCCTTCCCACCCCGTGCAGGCACCCCTGCATACGGGCCTCCGGCAGGGCCGGCCTGCCGACCCCAGCCACCCCCCGCAAGCCCCCCCCACCGCCGCCCCGGCTCAGAGAGCACAGGCAGCCCGCCGCCGGCCCTTCCCACCCCGTGCAGGCACCCCTGCATACGGGCCTCCGGCAGGGCCGGCCTGCCGCCCCCAGCCACCCCCCGCAACCCCCCCCACCGCCGCCCCGGCTGAGAGATCACAGGCAGCCCGCCGCCGGCCCTTCCCACCCCGTGCAGGCACCCCTGCATACGGGCCTCCGGCAGGGCCGGCCTGCCGACCCCAGCCACCCCCCGCAAGCCCCCCCCACCGCCGCCCCGGCTGAGAGAGCACAGGCAGCCCGCCGCCGGCCCTTCCCACCCCGTGCAGGCACCCCTGCATACGGGCCTCCGGCAGGGCCGGCCTGCCGACCCCAGCCACCCCCCGCAAGCCCCCCCCACCGCCGCCCCGGCTGAGAGAGCACAGGCAGCCCGCCGCAGGCCCACCCACCCCGTGCAGGCACCCCTGCATACGGGCCTCCGGCAGGGCCGGCCTGCCGACCCCAGCCACCCCCCGCAAGCCCCCCCACCGCCGCCCCGACTGAGACAGCACAGGCAGCCCGCCGCCGGCCCTTCCCACCCCGTGCAGGCACCCCTGCATACGGGCCTCCGGCAGGGCCGGCCTGCCGCCCCCAGCCACCCCCCGCAACCCCCCCCACCGCCGCCCCGGCTGAGAGAGCACAGGCAGCCCGCCGCCGGCCCTTCCCACCCCGTGCAGGCACCCCTGCATACGGGCCTCCGGCAGGGCCGGCCTGCCGCCCCCAGCCACCCCCCACAAGCCCCCCCACCGCCGCCCCGGCTGAGAAAGCACAGGCAGCCCGCCGCCGGCCCTTCCCACCCCGTGCAGGCACCCCTGCATACGGGCCTCCGGCAGGGCCGGCCTGCCGACCCCAGCCACCCCCCGCAAGCCCCCCCACCGCCGCCCCGGCTGAGAGAGCACAGGCAGCCCGCCGCCGGCCCTTCCCACCCCGTGCAGGCACCCCTGCATACGGGCCTCCGGCAGGGCCGGCCTGCCGCCCCCAGCCACCCGCCACAGGCCCCCCCACCGCCGCCCCGGCTGAGACAGCACAGGCAGCCCGCCGCCGGCCCTTCCCACCCCGTGCAGGCACCCCTGCATACGGGCCTCCGGCAGGGCCGGCCTGCCGCCCACAGCCACCCCCCGCAACCCCCCCCACCGCCGCCCCGGCTGAGAGAGCACAGGCAGCCCGCCGCCGGCCCTTCCCACCCCGTGCAGGCACCCCTGCATACGGGCCTCCGGCAGGGCCGGCCTGCCGCCCCCAGCCACCCCCCGCAAGCCCCCCCCACCGCCGCCCCGGCTCAGAGAGCACAGGCAGCCCGCCGCAGGACCACCCACCCCGTGCAGGCACCCCTGCATACGGGCCTCCGGCAGGGCCGGCCTGCCGACCCCAGCCACCCCCCGCAAGCCCCCCCACCGCCGCCCCGACTGAGACAGCACAGGCAGCCCGCCGCCGGCCCTTCCCACCCCGTGCAGGCACCCCTGCATACGGGCCTCCGGCAGGGCCGGCCTGCCGCCCCCAGCCACCCCCCGCAACCCCCCCCACCGCCGCCCCGGCTGAGAGAGCACAGGCAGCCCGCCGCCGGCCCTTCCCACCCCGTGCAGGCACCCCTGCATACGGGCCTCCGGCAGGGCCGGCCTGCCGCCCCCAGCCACCCCCCGCAAGCCCCCCCACCGCCGCCCCGACTGAGACAGCACAGGCAGCCCGCCGCCGGCCCTTCCCACCCCGTGCAGGCACCCCTGCATACGGGCCTCCGGCAGGGCCGGCCTGCCGACCCCAGCCACCCCTCCGCAAGCCCCCCCACCGCCGCCCCGGCTGAGAGAGCACAGGCAGCCCGCCGCCGGCCCTTCCCACCCCGTGCAGGCACCCCTGCATACGGGCCTCCGGCAGGGCCGGCCTGCCGCCCCCAGCCACCCGCCGCAGGCCCCCCCACCGCCGCCCCGGCTGAGACAGCACAGGCAGCCCGCCGCTGCCCCTTCCCACCCCGTGCAGGCACCCCTGCATACGGGCCTCCGGCAGGGCCGGCCTGCCGCCCCCAGCCACCCCCCGCAAGCCCCCCCCACCGCCGCCCCGGCTCAGAGAGCACGGGCAGCCCGCCGCCGGCCCTTCCCACCCCGTGCAGGCACCCCTGCATACGGGCCTCCGGCAGGGCCGGCCTGCCGCCCCCAGCCACCCCCCGCAAGCCCCCCCACCGCCGCCCCGGCTGAGAGAGCACAGGCAGCCCGCCGCCGGCCCTTCCCACCCCGTGCAGGCACCCCTGCATAGGGGCCTCCGGCAGGGCCGGCCTGCCGCCCCCAGCCACCCCCCGCAAGCCCCCCCCACCGCCGCCCCGGCTCAGAGAGCACAGGCAGCCCGCCGCAGGCCCACCCACCCCGTGCAGGCACCCCTGCATACGGGCCTCCGGCAGGGCCGGCCTGCCGACCCCAGCCACCCCCCGCAAGCCCCCCCACCGCCGCCCCGACTGAGACAGCACAGGCAGCCCGCCGCCGGCCCTTCCCACCCCGTGCAGGCACCCCTGCATACGGGCCTCCGGCAGGGCCGGCCTGCCGCCCCCAGCCACCCCCCGCAACCCCCCCCACCGCCGCCCCGGCTGAGAGAGCACAGGCAGCCCGCCGCCGGCCCTTCCCACCCCGTGCAGGCACCCCTGCATACGGGCCTCCGGCAGGGCCGGCCTGCCGCCCCCAGCCACCCCCCGCAAGCCCCCCCACCGCCGCCCCGGCTGAGACAGCACAGGCAGCCCGCCGCCGGCCCTTCCCACCCCGTGCAGGCACCCCTGCATACGGGCCTCCGGCAGGGCCGGCCTGCCGACCCCAGCCACCCCTCCGCAAGCCCCCCCACCGCCGCCCCGGCTGAGAGAGCACAGGCAGCCCGCCGCCGGCCCTTCCCACCCCGTGCAGGCACCCCTGCATACGGGCCTCCGGCAGGGCCGGCCTGCCGCCCCCAGCCACCCGCCGCAGGCCCCCCCACCGCCGCCCCGGCTGAGACAGCACAGGCAGCCCGCCGCTGCCCCTTCCCACCCCGTGCAGGCACCCCTGCATACGGGCCTCCGGCAGGGCCGGCCTGCCGCCCCCAGCCACCCCCCGCAAGCCCCCCCCACCGCCGCCCCGGCTCAGAGAGCACGGGCAGCCCGCCGCCGGCCCTTCCCACCCCGTGCAGGCACCCCTGCATACGGGCCTCCGGCAGGGCCGGCCTGCCGACCCCAGCCACCCCCCGCAAGCCCCCCCACCGCCGCCCCGGCTGAGAGAGCACAGGCAGCCCGCCGCCGGCCCTTCCCACCCCGTGCAGGCACCCCTGCATAGGGGCCTCCGGCAGGGCCGGCCTGCCGCCCCCAGCCACCCCCCGCAAGCCCCCCCACCGCCGCCCCGGCTGAGAGAGCACAGGCAGCCCGCCGCCGGCCCTTCCCACCCCGTGCAGGCACCCCTGCATAGGGGCCTCCGGCAGGGCCGGCCTGCCGCCCCCAGCCACCCCCCGCAAGCCCCCCCACCGCCGCCCCGGCTGAGAGAGCACAGGCAGCCCGCCGCCGGCCCTTCCCACCCCGTGCAGGCACCCCTGCATAGGGGCCTCCAGCAGGGCCGGCCTGCCGCCCCCAGCCACCCCCCGCAAGCCCCCCCACCGCCGCCCCGGCTGAGACAGCACAGGCACCCCGCCGCCGCCCCTTCCCACCCCGTGCAGGCACCCCTGCATACGGGCCTCCGGCACGGCCGGCCTGCCGCCCCCAGCCACCCCCCACAAGCCCCCCCACCGCCGCCCCGGCTGAGAGAGCACAGGCAGCCCGCCGCCGGCCCTTCCCACCCCGTGCAGGCACCCCTGCATAGGGGCCTCCGGCAGGGCCGGCCTGCCGCCCCCAGCCACCCCCCACAAGCCCCCCCACCGCCGCCCCGGCTGAGACAGCACAGGCACCCCGCCGCCGCCCCTTCCCACCCCGTGCAGGCACCCCTGCATACGGGCCTCCGGCACGGCCGGCCTGCCGCCCCCAGCCACCCCCCACAAGCCCCCCCACCGCCGCCCCGGCTGAGAGAGCACAGGCAGCCCGCCGCCGCCCCTTCCCACCCCGTGCAGGCACCCCTGCATACGGGCCTCCGGCAGGGCCGGCCTGCCGACCCCAGCCACCCCCCGCAAGCCCCCCCACCGCCGCCCCGGCTGAGAGAGCACAGGCAGCCCGCCGCCGGCCCTTCCCACCCCGTGCAGGCACCCCTGCATACGGGCCTCCAGCACGGGCGACCCGCTCTCTCCGCAGGGAGGACAGGTCTACCCCTTCTGCCGGCAGGGAGGCCAGGTCTACCCCTTCTGCCGGCAGGGAGGCCAGGTCTACCCGTTTTACCTGCAGGGAGGCCAGGTCTACCCGTTCTGGCGGCAGGGAGACCAGGTCTACCCGTTCTGCCGGCAGGGATGCCAGGTCTACCCGTTTTACCGGCAGGGAGGCCAGGTCTACCCGTATTGCCGGCAGGGAGGCCAGGTCTACCCGTTTTACCGGCAGGGATGCCAGGTCTACCCGTTCTAGCGGCAGGGAGACCAGGTCTACCCGTATTGCCGGCAGGGATGCCAGGTCTACCCGTTTTACCGGCAGGGATGCCAGGTCTACCCATTTACCGGCAGGGATGCCAGGTCTACCCGTTCTGGCTGCAGGGAGGCCAGGTCTACCCATATTGCCGGCAGGGAGACCAGGTCTACCCATTTACCGGCAGGGAGACCAGGTCTACCCGTTCTGGCGGCAGGGAGAACAGGTCTACCCTTTTTGCCGGCAGGGAGACCAGGTCTACCCGTTTTGCCGGCAGGGAGACCAGGTCTACCCGTTCTGGCTGCAGGGAGACCAGGTCTACCCGTTTTGCCGGCAGGGATAACAGGTCTACCCGATTTACCTGCAGGGAGACCAGGTCTACCCCTTCTGCCGGCAGGGAGACCAGGTCTACCCGTTTTGCCGGCAGGGATGCCAGGTCTACCCGTTCTGGCGGCAGGGAGAACAGGTCTACCCGTTTTACCTGCAGGGAGAACAGGTCTACCCGTTTTACCGGCAGGGAGACCAGGTCTACCCGTTTTGCCGGCAGGGATGCCAGGTCTACCCGTTTTACCTGCAGGGATGCCAGGTCTACCCGTTTTACCGGCAGGGAGGCCAGGTCTACCCGTTCTGCCGGCAGGGAGGCCAGGTCTACCCGTTCTAGCGGCAGGGAGACCAGGTCTACCCATTTACCGGCAGGGAGACCAGGTCTACCCGTTTTGCCGGCAGGGATGCCAGGTCTACCCGTTTTGCCGGCAGGGATAACAGGTCTACCCGTTTTACCTGCAGGGATGCCAGGTCTACCCGTTTTACCGGCAGGGAGACCAGGTCTACCCGTTTTGCCGGCAGGGATGCCAGGTCTACCCGTTCTGGCGGCAGGGAGACCAGGTCTACCCGTTCTGCCGGCAGGGATGCCAGGTCTACCCGTTTTACCTGCACGGAGACCAGGTCTACCCGTTTTACCGGCAGGGAGGCCAGGTCTACCCGTTCTGGCGGCAGGGAGAACAGGTCTACCCTTTTTGCCGGCAGGGAGACCAGGTCTACCCGTTTTGCCGGCAGGGATGCCAGGTCTACCCGTTTTACCGGCAGGGAGAACAGGTCTACCCGTTTTACCGGCAGGGATGCCAGGTCTACCCGTTTTACCTGCAGGGATGCCAGGTCTACCCGTTTTACCGGCAGGGAGGCCAGGTCTACCCGTTCTGCCGGCAGGGAGGCCAGGTCTACCCGTTCTAGCGGCAGGGAGACCAGGTCTACCCATTTACCGGCAGGGAGACCAGGTCTACCCGTTTTGCCGGCAGGGATGCCAGGTCTACCCGTTTTGCCGGCAGGGATAACAGGTCTACCCGTTTTACCTGCAGGGAGGCCAGGTCTACCCGTTTTACCGGCAGGGAGACCAGGTCTACCCGTTTTGCCGGCAGGGATGCAAGGTCTACCCGTTTTACCTGCACGGAGACCAGGTCTACCCGTTTTACCGGCAGGGAGGCCAGGTCTACCCGTTCTGGCGGCAGGGAGAACAGGTCTACCCATTTACCGGCAGGGAGACCAGGTCTACCCGTTTTGCCGGCAGGGATGCCAGGTCTACCCGTTTTGCCGGCAGGGATGCCAGGTCTACCCGTTTTACCTGCAGGGATGCCAGGTCTACCCGTTTTACCGGCAGGGAGGCCAGGTCTACCCGTTCTGCCGGCAGGGAGGCCAGGTCTACCCGTTCTAGCGGCAGGGAGACCAGGTCTACCCATTTACCGGCAGGGAGACCAGGTCTACCCGTTTTGCCGGCAGGGATGCCAGGTCTACCCGTTTTGCCGGCAGGGATAACAGGTCTACCCGTTTTACCTGCAGGGAGGCCAGGTCTACCCGTTTTACCGGCAGGGAGACCAGGTCTACCCGTTCTGCCGGCAGGGATGCCAGGTCTACCCGTTTTACCTGCACGGAGACCAGGTCTACCCGTTTTACCGGCAGGGAGGCCAGGTCTACCCGTTCTGGCGGCAGGGAGAACAGGTCTACCCTTTTTGCCGGCAGGGAGACCAGGTCTACCCGTTTTACCGGCAGGGATGCCAGGTCTACCCGCTTCCGGCAGGGATGCCAGGTCTACCCGGTTCCAGGCAGGGAGGCCTCGTCTACCCGTTCTGCCGGCAGGGAGGCCAGGTCTACCCGTTTTACCGTCCGCCGGGTCCGGTGTGCCCGATGTGGCCGCCGGAGCTGCCGGCGGAAAGGGATGCCTCGTCTACCTCGCTCCGGCGGGACTTTGGCTCCACCGCGGTTCTGGCAGGTAGACGTCTTGCCCGGTTCTTCTTCGGAGCTGCCGAAGGGGTCGCTGCTTTGCGCTGCCTCCAGTTACGTCATGGTAAGAGTCGGCGGCGCTCGCGCGCCTCCCCGCTGGGGGAAGACGGTTCTCTTCGAGCCCGCCGGGGCCGGGGACCTCGCTGTCCGTATACTAGGGCAGAGGGCTGGCGCTCGCGGACCAGCGCCATCGAACCGCTGCAGCTACTCGCGGTTCAGCCGGCAGACTCGGGCGTTGCACGGCGGCTGTGGCCGTGGCCGTTCTGCCTCCTACCTATCGCGCACGGCGCTTCCGACTGCCAGAAGCCGCGCGAAGCCGCTGCTTGCCCGCAGGCTCCGGTGGCCGTTGCCGACTGGAGCGAGGGCTCCAAGAGGGGTTTCTCCAGGGCCGGGCCGAGACGGGCGGCGGTCGCCGGCACTCGAACGCTTGTCACCCGCGGCTCAGCCGGCAGACTCGGGCGTTGCCCGGCGGCCCTGGCCGTGGCCGTTCTGCCTCCTACCTATCGCGCACGGCGGTTCCGACTGCCAGAAGCCGCGCGAAGCCGCTGCTTGCCCGCAGGCTCCGGTGGCCGTTGCCGACTGGAGCGAGGGCTCCAAGAGGGGTTTCTCCAGGGCCGGGCCGAGACGGGCGGCGGTCGCCGGCACTCGAACGCTTGTCACCCGCGGCTCAGCCGGCAGACTCGGGCGTTGCCCGGCGGACCTGGCCGTGGCCGTTCTGCCTCCTACCTATCGCGCACGGCGCTTCCGACTGCCAGAAGCCGCGCGAAGCCGCTGCTTGCCCGCAGGCTCCGGTGGCCGTTGCCGACTGGAGCGAGGGCTCCAAGAGGGGTTTCTCCAGGGCCGGGCCGAGACGGGCGGCGGTCGCCGGCACTCGAACGCTTGTCACCCGCGGCTCAGCCGGCAGACTCGGGCGTTGCCCGGCGGCCCTGGCCGTGGCCGTTCTGCCTCCTACCTATCGCGCACGGCGCTTCCGACTGCCAGAAGCCGCGCGAAGCCGCTGCTTGCCCGCAGGCTCCGGTGGCCGTTGCCGACTGGAGCGAAGGCTCCAAGAGGGGTTTCTCCAGGGCCGGGCCGAGACCGGCGGCGGTCGCCGGCACTCGAACGCTTGTCACCCGCGGCTCAGCCGGCAGACTCGGGCGTTGCCCGGCGGCCCTGGCCGTGGCCGTTCTGCCTCCTACCTATCGCTCACGGCGCTTCCGACTGCCAGAAGCCGCGCGAAGCCGCTGCTTGCCCGCAGGCTCCGGTGGCCGTTGCCGACTGGAGCGAGGGCTCCAAGAGGGGTTTCTCCAGGGCCGGGCCGAGACCGGCGGCGGTCGCCGGCACTCGAACGCTTGTCAGCCGCGGCTCAGCCGGCAGACTCGGGCGTTGCCCGGCGGCCCTGGCCGTGGCCGTTCTGCTTCCTACCTATCGCGCACGGCGGTTCCGACTGCCAGAAGCCGCGCGAAGCCGCTGCTTGCCCGCAGGCTCCGGTGGCCGTTGCCGACTGGAGCGAGGGCTCCAAGAGGGGTTTCTCCAGGGCCGGGCCGAGACGGGCGGCGGTCTCCGGCACTCGAACGCTTGTAGGGCCGGGGTTTGGGAGTGGAGCCTGCCGTGGCTTCCCCCCCCCTCCCCACGCCCGTTAACAGCAGCCATCCGCGGGCACGTTGCAGAGAAGCCTCTACGGCAATCCGGCTCTGCCGGTGGCCACGCCGCGTTGGGCTTCTGCTGTCGACGCTGCCCGCTCGCTCGCTCGCACGCAGGGCCCCGCGCCTGTGCTGCCCAGCCCTGCCCGAGGTTCGGGGTCCGGGGGCCGGCGCGCGCGGCCGTCGCTGTCCCAGGAACCGTGGCCGTGGGGCCTCCGCTTCTCCTCCGTTCCCCTTCCCTTTCCTGATCGATGAGGCTTTTCGGGTGGCGTCGGAGAGGGCCCCCGGCGGGCCGGGTCTTCCGTACTCCCCGTCATAGGGAGCCACGGCGGGGCTCCGGTGTTCGGGCCGGGCGGTCTCCTTTCCAATGTCGCTTCCCGTCTCGTGCGAGGTGTTGTCCCCTTCCCTCCGAGCGGCGCGGACCGTGACGAGCAAAGAGACGGCGGTGGTGGAAGCGGCGGGGCGCGTGCCTCCCCGTGTCACCCCGCACCCCCCCCATCCCGCTACCTGCTCGGTTGGGGTTCCTCGGGCTTCTTTACCGAACCGGGCTGTGTGACGGCCGCGCGGCCCCGCGAGCCCTCAGGTGTCCTAAAGCACGC
>NW_027448858.1:35000-42500 GCF_030867145.1 Opisthocomus hoazin
CGGGCACCCCTGCATACGGGCCTCCGGCACGGGCGCTCCGCTGCCCCCCCCCACCCCGCCACCCCCCCACCGCCGCCCCGGCCGAGAGCGCACAAGCAGCCCCTGCCGCCGCCCCCCCCCCCCCCCCCGACTCAAACCTCAATCTTCTCGGAAAAGAGGCCCCGTCCCCAGCCTACCTCAGCGCAAGGCTCCCCGCCTGCTCCTCGACCCCGTCTCTCAGTCTCTGTCTCCCCCTTCTGCCGCGGGGAAGCGCCCGCCCCTTGCCGGCGGGTGGGCGGGGCGGGCCGGCTCGGGTTCCGGTTGCTAAGCAGCAGGGTGGCACTCGTTGACCCCGGGCGCCGCTCCGTCTGCCGATGGGCGGGCCGGTGCTGGCTCTCAAGAACTTTTTGTAACTGTTTCCCTGCTCTGCTTTGGTTTTGTTTTTTTTTCTCGCCCACCGTCAGAACCGATGCAGAGTAAGAAAGCCTTCAGCGAGACAGTCCGGCCAAGCTTAGCGCCTTCCACTAGATACGGCGAAGTCTCGGAAACGGGGGGTGGCGAGGGGAATTTCAGGCGCGCGCCGCCTCCCCCCTCCTGCACCACCCCCCCCCGCAAGCGACGGGAAGGGGCGCCGCTTTCCATCAGCTCGGCTGAAACGCCCGAGGACGGGGCGGCGTCTCTGTTTCAAAAGCGGAAAAAGAAATAAAAAAGCAACAAAAACCAAAAAATTCCCGCCGCCCCCCCCAACCCACCCCCGTGCAGGCACCCCTGCAAACGGGCCTCCGGCAGGGCCGGCCTGCCGCCCCCAGCCACCCCCCGCAAGCCCCCCCACCGCCGCCCCGGCTGAGAGAGCACAGGCAGCCCGCCGCCGGCCCTTCCCACCCCGTGCAGGCACCCCTGCATACGGGCCTCCGGCAGGGCCGGCCTGCCGCCCCCAGCCACCCCCCGCAAGCCCCCCCACCGCCGCCCCGGCTGAGAGAGCACAGGCAGCCCGCCGCCGGCCCTTCCCACCCCGTGCAGGCACCCCTGCATACGGGCCTCCGGCAGGGCCGGCCTGCCGACCCCAGCCACCCCTCCGCAAGCCCCCCCACCGCCGCCCCGGCTGAGAGAGCACAGGCAGCCCGCCGCCGGCCCTTCCCACCCCGTGCAGGCACCCCTGCATACGGGCCTCCGGCAGGGCCGGCCTGCCGCCCCCAGCCACCCGCCGCAGGCCCCCCCACCGCCGCCCCGGCTGAGACAGCACAGGCAGCCCGCCGCTGCCCCTTCCCACCCCGTGCAGGCACCCCTGCATACGGGCCTCCGGCAGGGCCGGCCTGCCGCCCCCAGCCACCCCCCGCAAGCCCCCCCCACCGCCGCCCCGGCTCAGAGAGCACGGGCAGCCCGCCGCCGGCCCTTCCCACCCCGTGCAGGCACCCCTGCATACGGGCCTCCGGCAGGGCCGGCCTGCCGACCCCAGCCACCCCCCGCAAGCCCCCCCACCGCCGCCCCGGCTGAGAGAGCACAGGCAGCCCGCCGCCGGCCCTTCCCACCCCGTGCAGGCACCCCTGCATAGGGGCCTCCGGCAGGGCCGGCCTGCCGCCCCCAGCCACCCCCCGCAAGCCCCCCCACCGCCGCCCCGGCTGAGAGAGCACAGGCAGCCCGCCGCCGGCCCTTCCCACCCCGTGCAGGCACCCCTGCATAGGGGCCTCCGGCAGGGCCGGCCTGCCGCCCCCAGCCACCCCCCGCAAGCCCCCCCACCGCCGCCCCGGCTGAGAGAGCACAGGCAGCCCGCCGCCGGCCCTTCCCACCCCGTGCAGGCACCCCTGCATAGGGGCCTCCAGCAGGGCCGGCCTGCCGCCCCCAGCCACCCCCCGCAAGCCCCCCCACCGCCGCCCCGGCTGAGACAGCACAGGCACCCCGCCGCCGCCCCTTCCCACCCCGTGCAGGCACCCCTGCATACGGGCCTCCGGCACGGCCGGCCTGCCGCCCCCAGCCACCCCCCACAAGCCCCCCCACCGCCGCCCCGGCTGAGAGAGCACAGGCAGCCCGCCGCCGGCCCTTCCCACCCCGTGCAGGCACCCCTGCATAGGGGCCTCCGGCAGGGCCGGCCTGCCGCCCCCAGCCACCCCCCACAAGCCCCCCCACCGCCGCCCCGGCTGAGACAGCACAGGCACCCCGCCGCCGCCCCTTCCCACCCCGTGCAGGCACCCCTGCATACGGGCCTCCGGCACGGCCGGCCTGCCGCCCCCAGCCACCCCCCACAAGCCCCCCCACCGCCGCCCCGGCTGAGAGAGCACAGGCAGCCCGCCGCCGCCCCTTCCCACCCCGTGCAGGCACCCCTGCATACGGGCCTCCGGCAGGGCCGGCCTGCCGACCCCAGCCACCCCCCGCAAGCCCCCCCACCGCCGCCCCGGCTGAGAGAGCACAGGCAGCCCGCCGCCGGCCCTTCCCACCCCGTGCAGGCACCCCTGCATACGGGCCTCCAGCACGGGCGACCCGCTCTCTCCGCAGGGAGGACAGGTCTACCCCTTCTGCCGGCAGGGAGGCCAGGTCTACCCCTTCTGCCGGCAGGGAGGCCAGGTCTACCCGTTTTACCTGCAGGGAGGCCAGGTCTACCCGTTCTGGCGGCAGGGAGACCAGGTCTACCCGTTCTGCCGGCAGGGATGCCAGGTCTACCCGTTTTACCGGCAGGGAGGCCAGGTCTACCCGTATTGCCGGCAGGGAGGCCAGGTCTACCCGTTTTACCGGCAGGGATGCCAGGTCTACCCGTTCTAGCGGCAGGGAGACCAGGTCTACCCGTATTGCCGGCAGGGATGCCAGGTCTACCCGTTTTACCGGCAGGGATGCCAGGTCTACCCATTTACCGGCAGGGATGCCAGGTCTACCCGTTCTGGCTGCAGGGAGGCCAGGTCTACCCATATTGCCGGCAGGGAGACCAGGTCTACCCATTTACCGGCAGGGAGACCAGGTCTACCCGTTCTGGCGGCAGGGAGAACAGGTCTACCCTTTTTGCCGGCAGGGAGACCAGGTCTACCCGTTTTGCCGGCAGGGAGACCAGGTCTACCCGTTCTGGCTGCAGGGAGACCAGGTCTACCCGTTTTGCCGGCAGGGATAACAGGTCTACCCGATTTACCTGCAGGGAGACCAGGTCTACCCCTTCTGCCGGCAGGGAGACCAGGTCTACCCGTTTTGCCGGCAGGGATGCCAGGTCTACCCGTTCTGGCGGCAGGGAGAACAGGTCTACCCGTTTTACCTGCACGGAGACCAGGTCTACCCGTTTTACCGGCAGGGAGACCAGGTCTACCCGTTTTGCCGGCAGGGATGCCAGGTCTACCCGTTTTACCTGCAGGGATGCCAGGTCTACCCGTTTTACCGGCAGGGAGGCCAGGTCTACCCGTTCTGCCGGCAGGGAGGCCAGGTCTACCCGTTCTAGCGGCAGGGAGACCAGGTCTACCCATTTACCGGCAGGGAGACCAGGTCTACCCGTTTTGCCGGCAGGGATGCCAGGTCTACCCGTTTTGCCGGCAGGGATAACAGGTCTACCCGTTTTACCTGCAGGGATGCCAGGTCTACCCGTTTTACCGGCAGGGAGACCAGGTCTACCCGTTTTGCCGGCAGGGATGCCAGGTCTACCCGTTCTGGCGGCAGGGAGACCAGGTCTACCCGTTCTGCCGGCAGGGATGCCAGGTCTACCCGTTTTACCTGCACGGAGACCAGGTCTACCCGTTTTACCGGCAGGGAGGCCAGGTCTACCCGTTCTGGCGGCAGGGAGAACAGGTCTACCCTTTTTGCCGGCAGGGAGACCAGGTCTACCCGTTTTGCCGGCAGGGATGCCAGGTCTACCCGTTTTACCGGCAGGGAGAACAGGTCTACCCGTTTTACCGGCAGGGATGCCAGGTCTACCCGTTTTACCTGCAGGGATGCCAGGTCTACCCGTTTTACCGGCAGGGAGGCCAGGTCTACCCGTTCTGCCGGCAGGGAGGCCAGGTCTACCCGTTCTAGCGGCAGGGAGACCAGGTCTACCCATTTACCGGCAGGGAGACCAGGTCTACCCGTTTTGCCGGCAGGGATGCCAGGTCTACCCGTTTTGCCGGCAGGGATAACAGGTCTACCCGTTTTACCTGCAGGGAGGCCAGGTCTACCCGTTTTACCGGCAGGGAGACCAGGTCTACCCGTTTTGCCGGCAGGGATGCAAGGTCTACCCGTTTTACCTGCACGGAGACCAGGTCTACCCGTTTTACCGGCAGGGAGGCCAGGTCTACCCGTTCTGGCGGCAGGGAGAACAGGTCTACCCATTTACCGGCAGGGAGACCAGGTCTACCCGTTTTGCCGGCAGGGATGCCAGGTCTACCCGTTTTGCCGGCAGGGATGCCAGGTCTACCCGTTTTACCTGCAGGGATGCCAGGTCTACCCGTTTTACCGGCAGGGAGGCCAGGTCTACCCGTTCTGCCGGCAGGGAGGCCAGGTCTACCCGTTCTAGCGGCAGGGAGACCAGGTCTACCCATTTACCGGCAGGGAGACCAGGTCTACCCGTTTTGCCGGCAGGGATGCCAGGTCTACCCGTTTTGCCGGCAGGGATGCCAGGTCTACCCGTTTTGCCGGCAGGGATAACAGGTCTACCCGTTTTACCTGCAGGGAGGCCAGGTCTACCCGTTTTACCGGCAGGGAGACCAGGTCTACCCGTTCTGCCGGCAGGGATGCCAGGTCTACCCGTTTTACCTGCACGGAGACCAGGTCTACCCGTTTTACCGGCAGGGAGGCCAGGTCTACCCGTTCTGGCGGCAGGGAGAACAGGTCTACCCTTTTTGCCGGCAGGGAGACCAGGTCTACCCGTTTTACCGGCAGGGATGCCAGGTCTACCCGCTTCCGGCAGGGATGCCAGGTCTACCCGGTTCCAGGCAGGGAGGCCTCGTCTACCCGTTCTGCCGGCAGGGAGGCCAGGTCTACCCGTTTTACCGTCCGCCGGGTCCGGTGTGCCCGATGTGGCCGCCGGAGCTGCCGGCGGAAAGGGATGCCTCGTCTACCTCGCTCCGGCGGGACTTTGGCTCCACCGCGGTTCTGGCAGGTAGACGTCTTGCCCGGTTCTTCTTCGGAGCTGCCGAAGGGGTCGCTGCTTTGCGCTGCCTCCAGTTACGTCATGGTAAGAGTCGGCGGCGCTCGCGCGCCTCCCCGCTGGGGGAAGACGGTTCTCTTCGAGCCCGCCGGGGCCGGGGACCTCGCTGTCCGTATACTAGGGCAGAGGGCTGGCGCTCGCGGACCAGCGCCATCGAACCGCTGCAGCTACTCGCGGTTCAGCCGGCAGACTCGGGCGTTGCACGGCGGCTGTGGCCGTGGCCGTTCTGCCTCCTACCTATCGCGCACGGCGCTTCCGACTGCCAGAAGCCGCGCGAAGCCGCTGCTTGCCCGCAGGCTCCGGTGGCCGTTGCCGACTGGAGCGAGGGCTCCAAGAGGGGTTTCTCCAGGGCCGGGCCGAGACGGGCGGCGGTCGCCGGCACTCGAACGCTTGTCACCCGCGGCTCAGCCGGCAGACTCGGGCGTTGCCCGGCGGCCCTGGCCGTGGCCGTTCTGCCTCCTACCTATCGCGCACGGCGGTTCCGACTGCCAGAAGCCGCGCGAAGCCGCTGCTTGCCCGCAGGCTCCGGTGGCCGTTGCCGACTGGAGCGAGGGCTCCAAGAGGGGTTTCTCCAGGGCCGGGCCGAGACGGGCGGCGGTCGCCGGCACTCGAACGCTTGTCACCCGCGGCTCAGCCGGCAGACTCGGGCGTTGCCCGGCGGACCTGGCCGTGGCCGTTCTGCCTCCTACCTATCGCGCACGGCGCTTCCGACTGCCAGAAGCCGCGCGAAGCCGCTGCTTGCCCGCAGGCTCCGGTGGCCGTTGCCGACTGGAGCGAGGGCTCCAAGAGGGGTTTCTCCAGGGCCGGGCCGAGACGGGCGGCGGTCGCCGGCACTCGAACGCTTGTCACCCGCGGCTCAGCCGGCAGACTCGGGCGTTGCCCGGCGGCCCTGGCCGTGGCCGTTCTGCCTCCTACCTATCGCGCACGGCGCTTCCGACTGCCAGAAGCCGCGCGAAGCCGCTGCTTGCCCGCAGGCTCCGGTGGCCGTTGCCGACTGGAGCGAAGGCTCCAAGAGGGGTTTCTCCAGGGCCGGGCCGAGACCGGCGGCGGTCGCCGGCACTCGAACGCTTGTCACCCGCGGCTCAGCCGGCAGACTCGGGCGTTGCCCGGCGGCCCTGGCCGTGGCCGTTCTGCCTCCTACCTATCGCTCACGGCGCTTCCGACTGCCAGAAGCCGCGCGAAGCCGCTGCTTGCCCGCAGGCTCCGGTGGCCGTTGCCGACTGGAGCGAGGGCTCCAAGAGGGGTTTCTCCAGGGCCGGGCCGAGACCGGCGGCGGTCGCCGGCACTCGAACGCTTGTCAGCCGCGGCTCAGCCGGCAGACTCGGGCGTTGCCCGGCGGCCCTGGCCGTGGCCGTTCTGCTTCCTACCTATCGCGCACGGCGGTTCCGACTGCCAGAAGCCGCGCGAAGCCGCTGCTTGCCCGCAGGCTCCGGTGGCCGTTGCCGACTGGAGCGAGGGCTCCAAGAGGGGTTTCTCCAGGGCCGGGCCGAGACGGGCGGCGGTCTCCGGCACTCGAACGCTTGTAGGGCCGGGGTTTGGGAGTGGAGCCTGCCGTGGCTTCCCCCCCCCTCCCCACGCCCGTTAACAGCAGCCATCCGCGGGCACGTTGCAGAGAAGCCTCTACGGCAATCCGGCTCTGCCGGTGGCCACGCCGCGTTGGGCTTCTGCTGTCGACGCTGCCCGCTCGCTCGCTCGCACGCAGGGCCCCGCGCCTGTGCTGCCCAGCCCTGCCCGAGGTTCGGGGTCCGGGGGCCGGCGCGCGCGGCCGTCGCTGTCCCAGGAACCGTGGCCGTGGGGCCTCCGCTTCTCCTCCGTTCCCCTTCCCTTTCCTGATCGATGAGGCTTTTCGGGTGGCGTCGGAGAGGGCCCCCGGCGGGCCGGGTCTTCCGTACTCCCCGTCATAGGGAGCCACGGCGGGGCTCCGGTGTTCGGGCCGGGCGGTCTCCTTTCCAATGTCGCTTCCCGTCTCGTGCGAGGTGTTGTCCCCTTCCCTCCGAGCGGCGCGGACCGTGACGAGCAAAGAGACGGCGGTGGTGGAAGCGGCGGGGCGCGTGCCTCCCCGTGTCACCCCGCACCCCCCCCATCCCGCTACCTGCTCGGTTGGGGTTCCTCGGGCTTCTTTACCGAACCGGGCTGTGTGACGGCCGCGCGGCCCCGCGAGCCCTCAGGTGTCCTAAAGCACGCCAGGCGCCGGTGCGGGCCTCGGGCCGGGTTACCCGTGGGTGCCGGCCGCAAGCAGCGCCGGGCGGTGGGGCGGACGAACCGAGACGATCGGGGCCAGGCAAAAAGCGAAAGACACGGACCGAAACCACGAGCCTTGTGTGGGCCGCATCCGCGTGGGTGCGCCCCGAGAGCGGCCCGCGAGGTCGGGGCGTCCCCCCGCCTCTTCCGCCGCAGCCGTCGCTGCGGCGTTCTGGTTTCTCGGTTGC
>NW_027448858.1:55000-65000 GCF_030867145.1 Opisthocomus hoazin
GCCCCCCCCCCCCCCCCCCGACTCAAACCTCAATCTTCTCGGAAAAGAGGCCCCGTCCCCAGCCTACCTCAGCGCAAGGCTCCCCGCCTGCTCCTCGACCCCGTCTCTCAGTCTCTGTCTCCCCCTTCTGCCGCGGGGAAGCGCCCGCCCCTTGCCGGCGGGTGGGCGGGGCGGGCCGGCTCGGGTTCCGGTTGCTAAGCAGCAGGGTGGCACTCGTTGACCCCGGGCGCCGCTCCGTCTGCCGATGGGCGGGCCGGTGCTGGCTCTCAAGAACTTTTTGTAACTGTTTCCCTGCTCTGCTTTGGTTTTGTTTTTTTTTCTCGCCCACC
The DNA here is from genome assembly GCF_030867145.1 of Opisthocomus hoazin. Taxonomy (NCBI): domain Eukaryota; kingdom Metazoa; phylum Chordata; class Aves; order Opisthocomiformes; family Opisthocomidae; genus Opisthocomus; species Opisthocomus hoazin. The sequence goes on from NW_027448858.1 coordinate 55,330, forward strand.
GTCAGAACCGATGCAGAGTAAGAAAGCCTTCAGCGAGACAGTCCGGCCAAGCTTAGCGCCTTCCACTAGATACGGCGAAGTCTCGGAAACGGGGGGTGGCGAGGGGAATTTCAGGCGCGCGCCGCCTCCCCCCTCCTGCACCACCCCCCCCCGCAAGCGACGGGAAGGGGCGCCGCTTTCCATCAGCTCGGCTGAAACGCCCGAGGACGGGGCGGCGTCTCTGTTTCAAAAGCGGAAAAAGAAATAAAAAAGCAACAAAAACCAAAAAATTCCCGCCGCCCCCCCCAACCCACCCCCGTGCAGGCACCCCTGCAAACGGGCCTCCGGCAGGGCCGGCCTGCCGCCCCCAGCCACCCCCCGCAAGCCCCCCCACCGCCGCCCCGGCTGAGAGAGCACAGGCAGCCCGCCGCCGGCCCTTCCCACCCCGTGCAGGCACCCCTGCATACGGGCCTCCGGCAGGGCCGGCCTGCCGCCCCCAGCCACCCCCCGCAAGCCCCCCCACCGCCGCCCCGGCTGAGAGAGCACAGGCAGCCCGCCGCCGGCCCTTCCCACCCCGTGCAGGCACCCCTGCATACGGGCCTCCGGCAGGGCCGGCCTGCCGCCCCCAGCCACCCCCCGCAAGCCCCCCCACCGCCGCCCCGGCTCAGAGAGCACAGGCACCCCGCCGCCGCCCCTTCCCACCCCGTGCAGGCACCCCTGCATACGGGCCTCCGGCAGGGCCGGCCTGCCGCCCCCAGCCACCCCCCGCAAGCCCCCCCAACCGCCGCCCCGGCTCAGAGAGCACAGGCAGCCCGCCGCAGGCCCACCCACCCCGTGCAGGCACCCCTGCATACGGGCCTCCGGCAGGGCCGGCCTGCCGACCCCAGCCATCCCCCGCAAGCCCCTCCACCGCCGCCCCGACTGAAACAGCACAGGCAGCCCGCCGCCGGCCCTTCCCACCCCGTGCAGGCACCCCTGCATACGGGCCTCCGGCAGGGCCGGCCTGCCGCCCCCAGCCACCCCCCGCAAGCCCCCCCACCGCCGCCCCGGCTCAGAGAGCACAGGCACCCCGCCGCCGCCCCTTCCCACCCCGTGCAGGCACCCCTGCATACGGGCCTCCGGCAGGGCCGGCCTGCCGCCCCCAGCCACCCCCCGCAAGCCCCCCCACCGCCGCCCCGGCTGAGAGAGCACAGGCAGCCCGCCGCCGGCCCTTCCCACCCCGTGCAGGCACCCCTGCATACGGGCCTCCGGCAGGGCCGGCCTGCCGACCCCAGCCACCCCCCGCAAGCCCCCCCCACCGCCGCCCCGGCTCAGAGAGCACAGGCAGCCCGCCGCCGGCCCTTCCCACCCCGTGCAGGCACCCCTGCATACGGGCCTCCGGCAGGGCCGGCCTGCCGCCCCCAGCCACCCCCCGCAACCCCCCCCACCGCCGCCCCGGCTGAGAGATCACAGGCAGCCCGCCGCCGGCCCTTCCCACCCCGTGCAGGCACCCCTGCATACGGGCCTCCGGCAGGGCCGGCCTGCCGACCCCAGCCACCCCCCGCAAGCCCCCCCCACCGCCGCCCCGGCTGAGAGAGCACAGGCAGCCCGCCGCCGGCCCTTCCCACCCCGTGCAGGCACCCCTGCATACGGGCCTCCGGCAGGGCCGGCCTGCCGACCCCAGCCACCCCCCGCAAGCCCCCCCCACCGCCGCCCCGGCTGAGAGAGCACAGGCAGCCCGCCGCAGGCCCACCCACCCCGTGCAGGCACCCCTGCATACGGGCCTCCGGCAGGGCCGGCCTGCCGACCCCAGCCACCCCCCGCAAGCCCCCCCACCGCCGCCCCGACTGAGACAGCACAGGCAGCCCGCCGCCGGCCCTTCCCACCCCGTGCAGGCACCCCTGCATACGGGCCTCCGGCAGGGCCGGCCTGCCGCCCCCAGCCACCCCCCGCAACCCCCCCCACCGCCGCCCCGGCTGAGAGAGCACAGGCAGCCCGCCGCCGGCCCTTCCCACCCCGTGCAGGCACCCCTGCATACGGGCCTCCGGCAGGGCCGGCCTGCCGCCCCCAGCCACCCCCCACAAGCCCCCCCACCGCCGCCCCGGCTGAGAAAGCACAGGCAGCCCGCCGCCGGCCCTTCCCACCCCGTGCAGGCACCCCTGCATACGGGCCTCCGGCAGGGCCGGCCTGCCGACCCCAGCCACCCCCCGCAAGCCCCCCCACCGCCGCCCCGGCTGAGAGAGCACAGGCAGCCCGCCGCCGGCCCTTCCCACCCCGTGCAGGCACCCCTGCATACGGGCCTCCGGCAGGGCCGGCCTGCCGCCCCCAGCCACCCGCCACAGGCCCCCCCACCGCCGCCCCGGCTGAGACAGCACAGGCAGCCCGCCGCCGGCCCTTCCCACCCCGTGCAGGCACCCCTGCATACGGGCCTCCGGCAGGGCCGGCCTGCCGCCCACAGCCACCCCCCGCAACCCCCCCCACCGCCGCCCCGGCTGAGAGAGCACAGGCAGCCCGCCGCCGGCCCTTCCCACCCCGTGCAGGCACCCCTGCATACGGGCCTCCGGCAGGGCCGGCCTGCCGCCCCCAGCCACCCCCCGCAAGCCCCCCCCACCGCCGCCCCGGCTCAGAGAGCACAGGCAGCCCGCCGCAGGACCACCCACCCCGTGCAGGCACCCCTGCATACGGGCCTCCGGCAGGGCCGGCCTGCCGACCCCAGCCACCCCCCGCAAGCCCCCCCACCGCCGCCCCGACTGAGACAGCACAGGCAGCCCGCCGCCGGCCCTTCCCACCCCGTGCAGGCACCCCTGCATACGGGCCTCCGGCAGGGCCGGCCTGCCGCCCCCAGCCACCCCCCGCAACCCCCCCCACCGCCGCCCCGGCTGAGAGAGCACAGGCAGCCCGCCGCCGGCCCTTCCCACCCCGTGCAGGCACCCCTGCATACGGGCCTCCGGCAGGGCCGGCCTGCCGCCCCCAGCCACCCCCCGCAAGCCCCCCCACCGCCGCCCCGACTGAGACAGCACAGGCAGCCCGCCGCCGGCCCTTCCCACCCCGTGCAGGCACCCCTGCATACGGGCCTCCGGCAGGGCCGGCCTGCCGACCCCAGCCACCCCTCCGCAAGCCCCCCCACCGCCGCCCCGGCTGAGAGAGCACAGGCAGCCCGCCGCCGGCCCTTCCCACCCCGTGCAGGCACCCCTGCATACGGGCCTCCGGCAGGGCCGGCCTGCCGCCCCCAGCCACCCGCCGCAGGCCCCCCCACCGCCGCCCCGGCTGAGACAGCACAGGCAGCCCGCCGCTGCCCCTTCCCACCCCGTGCAGGCACCCCTGCATACGGGCCTCCGGCAGGGCCGGCCTGCCGCCCCCAGCCACCCCCCGCAAGCCCCCCCCACCGCCGCCCCGGCTCAGAGAGCACGGGCAGCCCGCCGCCGGCCCTTCCCACCCCGTGCAGGCACCCCTGCATACGGGCCTCCGGCAGGGCCGGCCTGCCGCCCCCAGCCACCCCCCGCAAGCCCCCCCACCGCCGCCCCGGCTGAGAGAGCACAGGCAGCCCGCCGCCGGCCCTTCCCACCCCGTGCAGGCACCCCTGCATAGGGGCCTCCGGCAGGGCCGGCCTGCCGCCCCCAGCCACCCCCCGCAAGCCCCCCCCACCGCCGCCCCGGCTCAGAGAGCACAGGCAGCCCGCCGCAGGCCCACCCACCCCGTGCAGGCACCCCTGCATACGGGCCTCCGGCAGGGCCGGCCTGCCGACCCCAGCCACCCCCCGCAAGCCCCCCCACCGCCGCCCCGACTGAGACAGCACAGGCAGCCCGCCGCCGGCCCTTCCCACCCCGTGCAGGCACCCCTGCATACGGGCCTCCGGCAGGGCCGGCCTGCCGCCCCCAGCCACCCCCCGCAACCCCCCCCACCGCCGCCCCGGCTGAGAGAGCACAGGCAGCCCGCCGCCGGCCCTTCCCACCCCGTGCAGGCACCCCTGCATACGGGCCTCCGGCAGGGCCGGCCTGCCGCCCCCAGCCACCCCCCGCAAGCCCCCCCACCGCCGCCCCGGCTGAGACAGCACAGGCAGCCCGCCGCCGGCCCTTCCCACCCCGTGCAGGCACCCCTGCATACGGGCCTCCGGCAGGGCCGGCCTGCCGACCCCAGCCACCCCTCCGCAAGCCCCCCCACCGCCGCCCCGGCTGAGAGAGCACAGGCAGCCCGCCGCCGGCCCTTCCCACCCCGTGCAGGCACCCCTGCATACGGGCCTCCGGCAGGGCCGGCCTGCCGCCCCCAGCCACCCGCCGCAGGCCCCCCCACCGCCGCCCCGGCTGAGACAGCACAGGCAGCCCGCCGCTGCCCCTTCCCACCCCGTGCAGGCACCCCTGCATACGGGCCTCCGGCAGGGCCGGCCTGCCGCCCCCAGCCACCCCCCGCAAGCCCCCCCCACCGCCGCCCCGGCTCAGAGAGCACGGGCAGCCCGCCGCCGGCCCTTCCCACCCCGTGCAGGCACCCCTGCATACGGGCCTCCGGCAGGGCCGGCCTGCCGACCCCAGCCACCCCCCGCAAGCCCCCCCACCGCCGCCCCGGCTGAGAGAGCACAGGCAGCCCGCCGCCGGCCCTTCCCACCCCGTGCAGGCACCCCTGCATAGGGGCCTCCGGCAGGGCCGGCCTGCCGCCCCCAGCCACCCCCCGCAAGCCCCCCCACCGCCGCCCCGGCTGAGAGAGCACAGGCAGCCCGCCGCCGGCCCTTCCCACCCCGTGCAGGCACCCCTGCATAGGGGCCTCCGGCAGGGCCGGCCTGCCGCCCCCAGCCACCCCCCGCAAGCCCCCCCACCGCCGCCCCGGCTGAGAGAGCACAGGCAGCCCGCCGCCGGCCCTTCCCACCCCGTGCAGGCACCCCTGCATAGGGGCCTCCAGCAGGGCCGGCCTGCCGCCCCCAGCCACCCCCCGCAAGCCCCCCCACCGCCGCCCCGGCTGAGACAGCACAGGCACCCCGCCGCCGCCCCTTCCCACCCCGTGCAGGCACCCCTGCATACGGGCCTCCGGCACGGCCGGCCTGCCGCCCCCAGCCACCCCCCACAAGCCCCCCCACCGCCGCCCCGGCTGAGAGAGCACAGGCAGCCCGCCGCCGGCCCTTCCCACCCCGTGCAGGCACCCCTGCATAGGGGCCTCCGGCAGGGCCGGCCTGCCGCCCCCAGCCACCCCCCACAAGCCCCCCCACCGCCGCCCCGGCTGAGACAGCACAGGCACCCCGCCGCCGCCCCTTCCCACCCCGTGCAGGCACCCCTGCATACGGGCCTCCGGCACGGCCGGCCTGCCGCCCCCAGCCACCCCCCACAAGCCCCCCCACCGCCGCCCCGGCTGAGAGAGCACAGGCAGCCCGCCGCCGCCCCTTCCCACCCCGTGCAGGCACCCCTGCATACGGGCCTCCGGCAGGGCCGGCCTGCCGACCCCAGCCACCCCCCGCAAGCCCCCCCACCGCCGCCCCGGCTGAGAGAGCACAGGCAGCCCGCCGCCGGCCCTTCCCACCCCGTGCAGGCACCCCTGCATACGGGCCTCCAGCACGGGCGACCCGCTCTCTCCGCAGGGAGGACAGGTCTACCCCTTCTGCCGGCAGGGAGGCCAGGTCTACCCCTTCTGCCGGCAGGGAGGCCAGGTCTACCCGTTTTACCTGCAGGGAGGCCAGGTCTACCCGTTCTGGCGGCAGGGAGACCAGGTCTACCCGTTCTGCCGGCAGGGATGCCAGGTCTACCCGTTTTACCGGCAGGGAGGCCAGGTCTACCCGTATTGCCGGCAGGGAGGCCAGGTCTACCCGTTTTACCGGCAGGGATGCCAGGTCTACCCGTTCTAGCGGCAGGGAGACCAGGTCTACCCGTATTGCCGGCAGGGATGCCAGGTCTACCCGTTTTACCGGCAGGGATGCCAGGTCTACCCATTTACCGGCAGGGATGCCAGGTCTACCCGTTCTGGCTGCAGGGAGGCCAGGTCTACCCATATTGCCGGCAGGGAGACCAGGTCTACCCATTTACCGGCAGGGAGACCAGGTCTACCCGTTCTGGCGGCAGGGAGAACAGGTCTACCCTTTTTGCCGGCAGGGAGACCAGGTCTACCCGTTTTGCCGGCAGGGAGACCAGGTCTACCCGTTCTGGCTGCAGGGAGACCAGGTCTACCCGTTTTGCCGGCAGGGATAACAGGTCTACCCGATTTACCTGCAGGGAGACCAGGTCTACCCCTTCTGCCGGCAGGGAGACCAGGTCTACCCGTTTTGCCGGCAGGGATGCCAGGTCTACCCGTTCTGGCGGCAGGGAGAACAGGTCTACCCGTTTTACCTGCAGGGAGAACAGGTCTACCCGTTTTACCGGCAGGGAGACCAGGTCTACCCGTTTTGCCGGCAGGGATGCCAGGTCTACCCGTTTTACCTGCAGGGATGCCAGGTCTACCCGTTTTACCGGCAGGGAGGCCAGGTCTACCCGTTCTGCCGGCAGGGAGGCCAGGTCTACCCGTTCTAGCGGCAGGGAGACCAGGTCTACCCATTTACCGGCAGGGAGACCAGGTCTACCCGTTTTGCCGGCAGGGATGCCAGGTCTACCCGTTTTGCCGGCAGGGATAACAGGTCTACCCGTTTTACCTGCAGGGATGCCAGGTCTACCCGTTTTACCGGCAGGGAGACCAGGTCTACCCGTTTTGCCGGCAGGGATGCCAGGTCTACCCGTTCTGGCGGCAGGGAGACCAGGTCTACCCGTTCTGCCGGCAGGGATGCCAGGTCTACCCGTTTTACCTGCACGGAGACCAGGTCTACCCGTTTTACCGGCAGGGAGGCCAGGTCTACCCGTTCTGGCGGCAGGGAGAACAGGTCTACCCTTTTTGCCGGCAGGGAGACCAGGTCTACCCGTTTTGCCGGCAGGGATGCCAGGTCTACCCGTTTTACCGGCAGGGAGAACAGGTCTACCCGTTTTACCGGCAGGGATGCCAGGTCTACCCGTTTTACCTGCAGGGATGCCAGGTCTACCCGTTTTACCGGCAGGGAGGCCAGGTCTACCCGTTCTGCCGGCAGGGAGGCCAGGTCTACCCGTTCTAGCGGCAGGGAGACCAGGTCTACCCATTTACCGGCAGGGAGACCAGGTCTACCCGTTTTGCCGGCAGGGATGCCAGGTCTACCCGTTTTGCCGGCAGGGATAACAGGTCTACCCGTTTTACCTGCAGGGAGGCCAGGTCTACCCGTTTTACCGGCAGGGAGACCAGGTCTACCCGTTTTGCCGGCAGGGATGCAAGGTCTACCCGTTTTACCTGCACGGAGACCAGGTCTACCCGTTTTACCGGCAGGGAGGCCAGGTCTACCCGTTCTGGCGGCAGGGAGAACAGGTCTACCCATTTACCGGCAGGGAGACCAGGTCTACCCGTTTTGCCGGCAGGGATGCCAGGTCTACCCGTTTTGCCGGCAGGGATGCCAGGTCTACCCGTTTTACCTGCAGGGATGCCAGGTCTACCCGTTTTACCGGCAGGGAGGCCAGGTCTACCCGTTCTGCCGGCAGGGAGGCCAGGTCTACCCGTTCTAGCGGCAGGGAGACCAGGTCTACCCATTTACCGGCAGGGAGACCAGGTCTACCCGTTTTGCCGGCAGGGATGCCAGGTCTACCCGTTTTGCCGGCAGGGATAACAGGTCTACCCGTTTTACCTGCAGGGAGGCCAGGTCTACCCGTTTTACCGGCAGGGAGACCAGGTCTACCCGTTCTGCCGGCAGGGATGCCAGGTCTACCCGTTTTACCTGCACGGAGACCAGGTCTACCCGTTTTACCGGCAGGGAGGCCAGGTCTACCCGTTCTGGCGGCAGGGAGAACAGGTCTACCCTTTTTGCCGGCAGGGAGACCAGGTCTACCCGTTTTACCGGCAGGGATGCCAGGTCTACCCGCTTCCGGCAGGGATGCCAGGTCTACCCGGTTCCAGGCAGGGAGGCCTCGTCTACCCGTTCTGCCGGCAGGGAGGCCAGGTCTACCCGTTTTACCGTCCGCCGGGTCCGGTGTGCCCGATGTGGCCGCCGGAGCTGCCGGCGGAAAGGGATGCCTCGTCTACCTCGCTCCGGCGGGACTTTGGCTCCACCGCGGTTCTGGCAGGTAGACGTCTTGCCCGGTTCTTCTTCGGAGCTGCCGAAGGGGTCGCTGCTTTGCGCTGCCTCCAGTTACGTCATGGTAAGAGTCGGCGGCGCTCGCGCGCCTCCCCGCTGGGGGAAGACGGTTCTCTTCGAGCCCGCCGGGGCCGGGGACCTCGCTGTCCGTATACTAGGGCAGAGGGCTGGCGCTCGCGGACCAGCGCCATCGAACCGCTGCAGCTACTCGCGGTTCAGCCGGCAGACTCGGGCGTTGCACGGCGGCTGTGGCCGTGGCCGTTCTGCCTCCTACCTATCGCGCACGGCGCTTCCGACTGCCAGAAGCCGCGCGAAGCCGCTGCTTGCCCGCAGGCTCCGGTGGCCGTTGCCGACTGGAGCGAGGGCTCCAAGAGGGGTTTCTCCAGGGCCGGGCCGAGACGGGCGGCGGTCGCCGGCACTCGAACGCTTGTCACCCGCGGCTCAGCCGGCAGACTCGGGCGTTGCCCGGCGGCCCTGGCCGTGGCCGTTCTGCCTCCTACCTATCGCGCACGGCGGTTCCGACTGCCAGAAGCCGCGCGAAGCCGCTGCTTGCCCGCAGGCTCCGGTGGCCGTTGCCGACTGGAGCGAGGGCTCCAAGAGGGGTTTCTCCAGGGCCGGGCCGAGACGGGCGGCGGTCGCCGGCACTCGAACGCTTGTCACCCGCGGCTCAGCCGGCAGACTCGGGCGTTGCCCGGCGGACCTGGCCGTGGCCGTTCTGCCTCCTACCTATCGCGCACGGCGCTTCCGACTGCCAGAAGCCGCGCGAAGCCGCTGCTTGCCCGCAGGCTCCGGTGGCCGTTGCCGACTGGAGCGAGGGCTCCAAGAGGGGTTTCTCCAGGGCCGGGCCGAGACGGGCGGCGGTCGCCGGCACTCGAACGCTTGTCACCCGCGGCTCAGCCGGCAGACTCGGGCGTTGCCCGGCGGCCCTGGCCGTGGCCGTTCTGCCTCCTACCTATCGCGCACGGCGCTTCCGACTGCCAGAAGCCGCGCGAAGCCGCTGCTTGCCCGCAGGCTCCGGTGGCCGTTGCCGACTGGAGCGAAGGCTCCAAGAGGGGTTTCTCCAGGGCCGGGCCGAGACCGGCGGCGGTCGCCGGCACTCGAACGCTTGTCACCCGCGGCTCAGCCGGCAGACTCGGGCGTTGCCCGGCGGCCCTGGCCGTGGCCGTTCTGCCTCCTACCTATCGCTCACGGCGCTTCCGACTGCCAGAAGCCGCGCGAAGCCGCTGCTTGCCCGCAGGCTCCGGTGGCCGTTGCCGACTGGAGCGAGGGCTCCAAGAGGGGTTTCTCCAGGGCCGGGCCGAGACCGGCGGCGGTCGCCGGCACTCGAACGCTTGTCAGCCGCGGCTCAGCCGGCAGACTCGGGCGTTGCCCGGCGGCCCTGGCCGTGGCCGTTCTGCTTCCTACCTATCGCGCACGGCGGTTCCGACTGCCAGAAGCCGCGCGAAGCCGCTGCTTGCCCGCAGGCTCCGGTGGCCGTTGCCGACTGGAGCGAGGGCTCCAAGAGGGGTTTCTCCAGGGCCGGGCCGAGACGGGCGGCGGTCTCCGGCACTCGAACGCTTGTAGGGCCGGGGTTTGGGAGTGGAGCCTGCCGTGGCTTCCCCCCCCCTCCCCACGCCCG
>NW_027448858.1:77500-87500 GCF_030867145.1 Opisthocomus hoazin
AGACCTGTCCTCCCCGCCGACCCGGTCCCGGGTAGACCTGTCCTCCCCGCCAAACCGGTCCCGGGTAGACGTGGTGGCCGGCCGGGACCCGGGATGGGGGGGGCGCTGTCGGGTAGACCTGTCCTCCCCGCCGAACCGGTCCCTGGTAGACCTGTCCTCCCCGCCGAACCGGTCCCGGGTAGACGTGGTGGCCGGCCGGGACGCGGGGCGATGGGGGGGGCGCTGTCGGGTAGACCTGTCCTCCCCGCCGACCCGGTCCCGGGTAGACCTGTCCTCCCCGCCGACCCGGTCCCGGGTAGACGTGGTGGCCGGCCGGGACGCGGGGTGGGGGGGGCGCTGTCGTCCAGACCCGTCGGCCAGACCCGTCCCCGTCCCCGTCCCCGTCCCCGTCCCCGTCCCCGTCCCCGTCCCCGTCCCGTTCCCGCCCCCCCCGCCACCCCCTTCCGCGGCACCAACCCCCCCCGCAAGCAACGGGAAGGGGCGCAGCTTTCTATCAGCTCGGCTGAAACGCCCGAAGGCGGGGCGGCGTCTGTGTTTCAAAAGCGGAAAAAAAATAAAAAAGCAACAAAAACCAAAAAATTCCCGCCGCCCCGCCCCACCCCCCCCCCCCCCCCCCCACCTCCCCCCGTGCAGGCACCCCTGCAAACGGGCCTCCGGCACGGCAGCCCGGCCGCCGCACCCCCACCCGCAAGCCCCCCCCCACCGCCGCCCCGGCCGAGAGCGCACAAGCAGCCCCTGCCGCCGCCCCCCCCCACCCCCCCCCCGGTGCGGGCACCCCTGCATACGGGCCTCCGGCACGGGCGCTCCGCTGCCCCCCCCCACCCCGCCACCCCCCCACCGCCGCCCCGGCCGAGAGCGCACAAGCAGCCCCTGCCGCCGCCCCCCCCCCCCCCCCCCGACTCAAACCTCAATCTTCTCGGAAAAGAGGCCCCGTCCCCAGCCTACCTCAGCGCAAGGCTCCCCGCCTGCTCCTCGACCCCGTCTCTCAGTCTCTGTCTCCCCCTTCTGCCGCGGGGAAGCGCCCGCCCCTTGCCGGCGGGTGGGCGGGGCGGGCCGGCTCGGGTTCCGGTTGCTAAGCAGCAGGGTGGCACTCGTTGACCCCGGGCGCCGCTCCGTCTGCCGATGGGCGGGCCGGTGCTGGCTCTCAAGAACTTTTTGTAACTGTTTCCCTGCTCTGCTTTGGTTTTGTTTTTTTTTCTCGCCCACCGTCAGAACCGATGCAGAGTAAGAAAGCCTTCAGCGAGACAGTCCGGCCAAGCTTAGCGCCTTCCACTAGATACGGCGAAGTCTCGGAAACGGGGGGTGGCGAGGGGAATTTCAGGCGCGCGCCGCCTCCCCCCTCCTGCACCACCCCCCCCCGCAAGCGACGGGAAGGGGCGCCGCTTTCCATCAGCTCGGCTGAAACGCCCGAGGACGGGGCGGCGTCTCTGTTTCAAAAGCGGAAAAAGAAATAAAAAAGCAACAAAAACCAAAAAATTCCCGCCGCCCCCCCCAACCCACCCCCGTGCAGGCACCCCTGCAAACGGGCCTCCGGCAGGGCCGGCCTGCCGCCCCCAGCCACCCCCCGCAAGCCCCCCCACCGCCGCCCCGGCTGAGAGAGCACAGGCAGCCCGCCGCCGGCCCTTCCCACCCCGTGCAGGCACCCCTGCATACGGGCCTCCGGCAGGGCCGGCCTGCCGCCCCCAGCCACCCCCCGCAAGCCCCCCCACCGCCGCCCCGGCTGAGAGAGCACAGGCAGCCCGCCGCCGGCCCTTCCCACCCCGTGCAGGCACCCCTGCATACGGGCCTCCGGCAGGGCCGGCCTGCCGCCCCCAGCCACCCCCCGCAAGCCCCCCCACCGCCGCCCCGGCTCAGAGAGCACAGGCACCCCGCCGCCGCCCCTTCCCACCCCGTGCAGGCACCCCTGCATACGGGCCTCCGGCAGGGCCGGCCTGCCGCCCCCAGCCACCCCCCGCAAGCCCCCCCAACCGCCGCCCCGGCTCAGAGAGCACAGGCAGCCCGCCGCAGGCCCACCCACCCCGTGCAGGCACCCCTGCATACGGGCCTCCGGCAGGGCCGGCCTGCCGACCCCAGCCATCCCCCGCAAGCCCCTCCACCGCCGCCCCGACTGAAACAGCACAGGCAGCCCGCCGCCGGCCCTTCCCACCCCGTGCAGGCACCCCTGCATACGGGCCTCCGGCAGGGCCGGCCTGCCGCCCCCAGCCACCCCCCGCAAGCCCCCCCACCGCCGCCCCGGCTCAGAGAGCACAGGCACCCCGCCGCCGCCCCTTCCCACCCCGTGCAGGCACCCCTGCATACGGGCCTCCGGCAGGGCCGGCCTGCCGCCCCCAGCCACCCCCCGCAAGCCCCCCCACCGCCGCCCCGGCTGAGAGAGCACAGGCAGCCCGCCGCCGGCCCTTCCCACCCCGTGCAGGCACCCCTGCATACGGGCCTCCGGCAGGGCCGGCCTGCCGACCCCAGCCACCCCCCGCAAGCCCCCCCCACCGCCGCCCCGGCTCAGAGAGCACAGGCAGCCCGCCGCCGGCCCTTCCCACCCCGTGCAGGCACCCCTGCATACGGGCCTCCGGCAGGGCCGGCCTGCCGCCCCCAGCCACCCCCCGCAACCCCCCCCACCGCCGCCCCGGCTGAGAGATCACAGGCAGCCCGCCGCCGGCCCTTCCCACCCCGTGCAGGCACCCCTGCATACGGGCCTCCGGCAGGGCCGGCCTGCCGACCCCAGCCACCCCCCGCAAGCCCCCCCCACCGCCGCCCCGGCTGAGAGAGCACAGGCAGCCCGCCGCCGGCCCTTCCCACCCCGTGCAGGCACCCCTGCATACGGGCCTCCGGCAGGGCCGGCCTGCCGACCCCAGCCACCCCCCGCAAGCCCCCCCCACCGCCGCCCCGGCTGAGAGAGCACAGGCAGCCCGCCGCAGGCCCACCCACCCCGTGCAGGCACCCCTGCATACGGGCCTCCGGCAGGGCCGGCCTGCCGACCCCAGCCACCCCCCGCAAGCCCCCCCACCGCCGCCCCGACTGAGACAGCACAGGCAGCCCGCCGCCGGCCCTTCCCACCCCGTGCAGGCACCCCTGCATACGGGCCTCCGGCAGGGCCGGCCTGCCGCCCCCAGCCACCCCCCGCAACCCCCCCCACCGCCGCCCCGGCTGAGAGAGCACAGGCAGCCCGCCGCCGGCCCTTCCCACCCCGTGCAGGCACCCCTGCATACGGGCCTCCGGCAGGGCCGGCCTGCCGCCCCCAGCCACCCCCCACAAGCCCCCCCACCGCCGCCCCGGCTGAGAAAGCACAGGCAGCCCGCCGCCGGCCCTTCCCACCCCGTGCAGGCACCCCTGCATACGGGCCTCCGGCAGGGCCGGCCTGCCGACCCCAGCCACCCCCCGCAAGCCCCCCCACCGCCGCCCCGGCTGAGAGAGCACAGGCAGCCCGCCGCCGGCCCTTCCCACCCCGTGCAGGCACCCCTGCATACGGGCCTCCGGCAGGGCCGGCCTGCCGCCCCCAGCCACCCGCCACAGGCCCCCCCACCGCCGCCCCGGCTGAGACAGCACAGGCAGCCCGCCGCCGGCCCTTCCCACCCCGTGCAGGCACCCCTGCATACGGGCCTCCGGCAGGGCCGGCCTGCCGCCCACAGCCACCCCCCGCAACCCCCCCCACCGCCGCCCCGGCTGAGAGAGCACAGGCAGCCCGCCGCCGGCCCTTCCCACCCCGTGCAGGCACCCCTGCATACGGGCCTCCGGCAGGGCCGGCCTGCCGCCCCCAGCCACCCCCCGCAAGCCCCCCCCACCGCCGCCCCGGCTCAGAGAGCACAGGCAGCCCGCCGCAGGACCACCCACCCCGTGCAGGCACCCCTGCATACGGGCCTCCGGCAGGGCCGGCCTGCCGACCCCAGCCACCCCCCGCAAGCCCCCCCACCGCCGCCCCGACTGAGACAGCACAGGCAGCCCGCCGCCGGCCCTTCCCACCCCGTGCAGGCACCCCTGCATACGGGCCTCCGGCAGGGCCGGCCTGCCGCCCCCAGCCACCCCCCGCAACCCCCCCCACCGCCGCCCCGGCTGAGAGAGCACAGGCAGCCCGCCGCCGGCCCTTCCCACCCCGTGCAGGCACCCCTGCATACGGGCCTCCGGCAGGGCCGGCCTGCCGCCCCCAGCCACCCCCCGCAAGCCCCCCCACCGCCGCCCCGACTGAGACAGCACAGGCAGCCCGCCGCCGGCCCTTCCCACCCCGTGCAGGCACCCCTGCATACGGGCCTCCGGCAGGGCCGGCCTGCCGACCCCAGCCACCCCTCCGCAAGCCCCCCCACCGCCGCCCCGGCTGAGAGAGCACAGGCAGCCCGCCGCCGGCCCTTCCCACCCCGTGCAGGCACCCCTGCATACGGGCCTCCGGCAGGGCCGGCCTGCCGCCCCCAGCCACCCGCCGCAGGCCCCCCCACCGCCGCCCCGGCTGAGACAGCACAGGCAGCCCGCCGCTGCCCCTTCCCACCCCGTGCAGGCACCCCTGCATACGGGCCTCCGGCAGGGCCGGCCTGCCGCCCCCAGCCACCCCCCGCAAGCCCCCCCCACCGCCGCCCCGGCTCAGAGAGCACGGGCAGCCCGCCGCCGGCCCTTCCCACCCCGTGCAGGCACCCCTGCATACGGGCCTCCGGCAGGGCCGGCCTGCCGCCCCCAGCCACCCCCCGCAAGCCCCCCCACCGCCGCCCCGGCTGAGAGAGCACAGGCAGCCCGCCGCCGGCCCTTCCCACCCCGTGCAGGCACCCCTGCATAGGGGCCTCCGGCAGGGCCGGCCTGCCGCCCCCAGCCACCCCCCGCAAGCCCCCCCCACCGCCGCCCCGGCTCAGAGAGCACAGGCAGCCCGCCGCAGGCCCACCCACCCCGTGCAGGCACCCCTGCATACGGGCCTCCGGCAGGGCCGGCCTGCCGACCCCAGCCACCCCCCGCAAGCCCCCCCACCGCCGCCCCGACTGAGACAGCACAGGCAGCCCGCCGCCGGCCCTTCCCACCCCGTGCAGGCACCCCTGCATACGGGCCTCCGGCAGGGCCGGCCTGCCGCCCCCAGCCACCCCCCGCAACCCCCCCCACCGCCGCCCCGGCTGAGAGAGCACAGGCAGCCCGCCGCCGGCCCTTCCCACCCCGTGCAGGCACCCCTGCATACGGGCCTCCGGCAGGGCCGGCCTGCCGCCCCCAGCCACCCCCCGCAAGCCCCCCCACCGCCGCCCCGGCTGAGACAGCACAGGCAGCCCGCCGCCGGCCCTTCCCACCCCGTGCAGGCACCCCTGCATACGGGCCTCCGGCAGGGCCGGCCTGCCGACCCCAGCCACCCCTCCGCAAGCCCCCCCACCGCCGCCCCGGCTGAGAGAGCACAGGCAGCCCGCCGCCGGCCCTTCCCACCCCGTGCAGGCACCCCTGCATACGGGCCTCCGGCAGGGCCGGCCTGCCGCCCCCAGCCACCCGCCGCAGGCCCCCCCACCGCCGCCCCGGCTGAGACAGCACAGGCAGCCCGCCGCTGCCCCTTCCCACCCCGTGCAGGCACCCCTGCATACGGGCCTCCGGCAGGGCCGGCCTGCCGCCCCCAGCCACCCCCCGCAAGCCCCCCCCACCGCCGCCCCGGCTCAGAGAGCACGGGCAGCCCGCCGCCGGCCCTTCCCACCCCGTGCAGGCACCCCTGCATACGGGCCTCCGGCAGGGCCGGCCTGCCGACCCCAGCCACCCCCCGCAAGCCCCCCCACCGCCGCCCCGGCTGAGAGAGCACAGGCAGCCCGCCGCCGGCCCTTCCCACCCCGTGCAGGCACCCCTGCATAGGGGCCTCCGGCAGGGCCGGCCTGCCGCCCCCAGCCACCCCCCGCAAGCCCCCCCACCGCCGCCCCGGCTGAGAGAGCACAGGCAGCCCGCCGCCGGCCCTTCCCACCCCGTGCAGGCACCCCTGCATAGGGGCCTCCGGCAGGGCCGGCCTGCCGCCCCCAGCCACCCCCCGCAAGCCCCCCCACCGCCGCCCCGGCTGAGAGAGCACAGGCAGCCCGCCGCCGGCCCTTCCCACCCCGTGCAGGCACCCCTGCATAGGGGCCTCCAGCAGGGCCGGCCTGCCGCCCCCAGCCACCCCCCGCAAGCCCCCCCACCGCCGCCCCGGCTGAGACAGCACAGGCACCCCGCCGCCGCCCCTTCCCACCCCGTGCAGGCACCCCTGCATACGGGCCTCCGGCACGGCCGGCCTGCCGCCCCCAGCCACCCCCCACAAGCCCCCCCACCGCCGCCCCGGCTGAGAGAGCACAGGCAGCCCGCCGCCGGCCCTTCCCACCCCGTGCAGGCACCCCTGCATAGGGGCCTCCGGCAGGGCCGGCCTGCCGCCCCCAGCCACCCCCCACAAGCCCCCCCACCGCCGCCCCGGCTGAGACAGCACAGGCACCCCGCCGCCGCCCCTTCCCACCCCGTGCAGGCACCCCTGCATACGGGCCTCCGGCACGGCCGGCCTGCCGCCCCCAGCCACCCCCCACAAGCCCCCCCACCGCCGCCCCGGCTGAGAGAGCACAGGCAGCCCGCCGCCGCCCCTTCCCACCCCGTGCAGGCACCCCTGCATACGGGCCTCCGGCAGGGCCGGCCTGCCGACCCCAGCCACCCCCCGCAAGCCCCCCCACCGCCGCCCCGGCTGAGAGAGCACAGGCAGCCCGCCGCCGGCCCTTCCCACCCCGTGCAGGCACCCCTGCATACGGGCCTCCAGCACGGGCGACCCGCTCTCTCCGCAGGGAGGACAGGTCTACCCCTTCTGCCGGCAGGGAGGCCAGGTCTACCCCTTCTGCCGGCAGGGAGGCCAGGTCTACCCGTTTTACCTGCAGGGAGGCCAGGTCTACCCGTTCTGGCGGCAGGGAGACCAGGTCTACCCGTTCTGCCGGCAGGGATGCCAGGTCTACCCGTTTTACCGGCAGGGAGGCCAGGTCTACCCGTATTGCCGGCAGGGAGGCCAGGTCTACCCGTTTTACCGGCAGGGATGCCAGGTCTACCCGTTCTAGCGGCAGGGAGACCAGGTCTACCCGTATTGCCGGCAGGGATGCCAGGTCTACCCGTTTTACCGGCAGGGATGCCAGGTCTACCCATTTACCGGCAGGGATGCCAGGTCTACCCGTTCTGGCTGCAGGGAGGCCAGGTCTACCCATATTGCCGGCAGGGAGACCAGGTCTACCCATTTACCGGCAGGGAGACCAGGTCTACCCGTTCTGGCGGCAGGGAGAACAGGTCTACCCTTTTTGCCGGCAGGGAGACCAGGTCTACCCGTTTTGCCGGCAGGGAGACCAGGTCTACCCGTTCTGGCTGCAGGGAGACCAGGTCTACCCGTTTTGCCGGCAGGGATAACAGGTCTACCCGATTTACCTGCAGGGAGACCAGGTCTACCCCTTCTGCCGGCAGGGAGACCAGGTCTACCCGTTTTGCCGGCAGGGATGCCAGGTCTACCCGTTCTGGCGGCAGGGAGAACAGGTCTACCCGTTTTACCTGCAGGGAGAACAGGTCTACCCGTTTTACCGGCAGGGAGACCAGGTCTACCCGTTTTGCCGGCAGGGATGCCAGGTCTACCCGTTTTACCTGCAGGGATGCCAGGTCTACCCGTTTTACCGGCAGGGAGGCCAGGTCTACCCGTTCTGCCGGCAGGGAGGCCAGGTCTACCCGTTCTAGCGGCAGGGAGACCAGGTCTACCCATTTACCGGCAGGGAGACCAGGTCTACCCGTTTTGCCGGCAGGGATGCCAGGTCTACCCGTTTTGCCGGCAGGGATAACAGGTCTACCCGTTTTACCTGCAGGGATGCCAGGTCTACCCGTTTTACCGGCAGGGAGACCAGGTCTACCCGTTTTGCCGGCAGGGATGCCAGGTCTACCCGTTCTGGCGGCAGGGAGACCAGGTCTACCCGTTCTGCCGGCAGGGATGCCAGGTCTACCCGTTTTACCTGCACGGAGACCAG
This sequence comes from Opisthocomus hoazin, assembly GCF_030867145.1. Lineage (NCBI taxonomy): Eukaryota > Metazoa > Chordata > Aves > Opisthocomiformes > Opisthocomidae > Opisthocomus > Opisthocomus hoazin. The sequence continues at coordinate 85,432 of NW_027448858.1, forward strand.
GTCTACCCGTTTTACCGGCAGGGAGGCCAGGTCTACCCGTTCTGGCGGCAGGGAGAACAGGTCTACCCTTTTTGCCGGCAGGGAGACCAGGTCTACCCGTTTTGCCGGCAGGGATGCCAGGTCTACCCGTTTTACCGGCAGGGAGAACAGGTCTACCCGTTTTACCGGCAGGGATGCCAGGTCTACCCGTTTTACCTGCAGGGATGCCAGGTCTACCCGTTTTACCGGCAGGGAGGCCAGGTCTACCCGTTCTGCCGGCAGGGAGGCCAGGTCTACCCGTTCTAGCGGCAGGGAGACCAGGTCTACCCATTTACCGGCAGGGAGACCAGGTCTACCCGTTTTGCCGGCAGGGATGCCAGGTCTACCCGTTTTGCCGGCAGGGATAACAGGTCTACCCGTTTTACCTGCAGGGAGGCCAGGTCTACCCGTTTTACCGGCAGGGAGACCAGGTCTACCCGTTTTGCCGGCAGGGATGCAAGGTCTACCCGTTTTACCTGCACGGAGACCAGGTCTACCCGTTTTACCGGCAGGGAGGCCAGGTCTACCCGTTCTGGCGGCAGGGAGAACAGGTCTACCCATTTACCGGCAGGGAGACCAGGTCTACCCGTTTTGCCGGCAGGGATGCCAGGTCTACCCGTTTTGCCGGCAGGGATGCCAGGTCTACCCGTTTTACCTGCAGGGATGCCAGGTCTACCCGTTTTACCGGCAGGGAGGCCAGGTCTACCCGTTCTGCCGGCAGGGAGGCCAGGTCTACCCGTTCTAGCGGCAGGGAGACCAGGTCTACCCATTTACCGGCAGGGAGACCAGGTCTACCCGTTTTGCCGGCAGGGATGCCAGGTCTACCCGTTTTGCCGGCAGGGATAACAGGTCTACCCGTTTTACCTGCAGGGAGGCCAGGTCTACCCGTTTTACCGGCAGGGAGACCAGGTCTACCCGTTCTGCCGGCAGGGATGCCAGGTCTACCCGTTTTACCTGCACGGAGACCAGGTCTACCCGTTTTACCGGCAGGGAGGCCAGGTCTACCCGTTCTGGCGGCAGGGAGAACAGGTCTACCCTTTTTGCCGGCAGGGAGACCAGGTCTACCCGTTTTACCGGCAGGGATGCCAGGTCTACCCGCTTCCGGCAGGGATGCCAGGTCTACCCGGTTCCAGGCAGGGAGGCCTCGTCTACCCGTTCTGCCGGCAGGGAGGCCAGGTCTACCCGTTTTACCGTCCGCCGGGTCCGGTGTGCCCGATGTGGCCGCCGGAGCTGCCGGCGGAAAGGGATGCCTCGTCTACCTCGCTCCGGCGGGACTTTGGCTCCACCGCGGTTCTGGCAGGTAGACGTCTTGCCCGGTTCTTCTTCGGAGCTGCCGAAGGGGTCGCTGCTTTGCGCTGCCTCCAGTTACGTCATGGTAAGAGTCGGCGGCGCTCGCGCGCCTCCCCGCTGGGGGAAGACGGTTCTCTTCGAGCCCGCCGGGGCCGGGGACCTCGCTGTCCGTATACTAGGGCAGAGGGCTGGCGCTCGCGGACCAGCGCCATCGAACCGCTGCAGCTACTCGCGGTTCAGCCGGCAGACTCGGGCGTTGCACGGCGGCTGTGGCCGTGGCCGTTCTGCCTCCTACCTATCGCGCACGGCGCTTCCGACTGCCAGAAGCCGCGCGAAGCCGCTGCTTGCCCGCAGGCTCCGGTGGCCGTTGCCGACTGGAGCGAGGGCTCCAAGAGGGGTTTCTCCAGGGCCGGGCCGAGACGGGCGGCGGTCGCCGGCACTCGAACGCTTGTCACCCGCGGCTCAGCCGGCAGACTCGGGCGTTGCCCGGCGGCCCTGGCCGTGGCCGTTCTGCCTCCTACCTATCGCGCACGGCGGTTCCGACTGCCAGAAGCCGCGCGAAGCCGCTGCTTGCCCGCAGGCTCCGGTGGCCGTTGCCGACTGGAGCGAGGGCTCCAAGAGGGGTTTCTCCAGGGCCGGGCCGAGACGGGCGGCGGTCGCCGGCACTCGAACGCTTGTCACCCGCGGCTCAGCCGGCAGACTCGGGCGTTGCCCGGCGGACCTGGCCGTGGCCGTTCTGCCTCCTACCTATCGCGCACGGC